>NW_026783254.1:0-13000 GCF_949774975.1 Lagenorhynchus albirostris
CGGGTGAGTGCGACTTTGTCATGGCCCTTGTGTGAGCTGCCATGGGAAAACACTGTGCTTTGAATACTTCGAGGACATCGTACCTGAAGTCACTCTGCCCGAGGAGAAAGTCAGCATCTCACCATGCCGTGTCGCTAACGGCACGCCCAGCACGAACACAGGCCTGGAAGAAAGGCCCCGAGTGGCGGTGCAGAAGCGGAGGCGTGCAGCAGTTTCCATGAGGCGGTGGCGTCGGCTCTGGGCACCTTCAACGGCAGCAGGGTTTTCTGGACACCTAGGAGGCTGGCGCGGGCCCCCTGTTCCCGGCAGGAACACTGAGTACCGCCGGGCCCACCTGGGTCTGCTAAGCAACATCCAGGCCCGTAGCCCTTTAGAGCCCCTCTGTGGATGCCCAGCGTAGGGAAACGCGCTGCACTCCCCTTGGGAGCAGCTTAGGGTCCTCAGCACTCGCACACGTTCCCGGACACCGTTCTGGCACGTCCCACATGGCGTCGAAGTCTTACGCATTACCCTAGGCTGAGCTGAACTCAGAGAAACCCTCGGCTTCGCAGTCCACCTAGGACCTCCTGCCTGAAGTCACCGTGCTTCCCGGAGAGAGTCGGCTTGCGTTCTTACTGCCATGTACGTCCCCTTCCTCCTATGGCACTGCATGCTTTGAATAGCCACAGGCCCAGAGGAGCAGCTATGGCGTTCCTTGGCTGAGGCAGTTCGCTTGACGCAGAACACCCTACTTCGAGAAGTTGATTCAGGGAAGGAAACTCAGGGTGACCTGTGTCTCTTTGGGCTTGTGAGAAACCACGGGGATGTCTGCTGAGTGCGCCCACGGAAACTGGGGCCTGCTGCAAGTAGCCTTGCTTTCCCGTTTGGAAGGCTGCGTTCATGCTGCCTTGAAGCTACCTGACCTTCCCTGCTCTCGACAGGCCTGTTAGCCCTGTCAGAGTGCTTCGGGGAACGTTATGAGTCTGCTCTGTCTAAACCAGGTGCTTCCATGGCCGCGGCTCTGGTCCGCCTGACAAGCTCTAGAGCTAGAGGGAACCTCAACGTGACAAGCTGCCTCCAGCGTAGGCCCCTAGTAGCCGTGCAGAAAGGGAGGCAGGCAGCTGTCTCCATGAGTTCTCAGTCGTGTAGAGGCTTTATTTTAAAGGAAGTAGTACACTTTGGAGGACTCCTAGGCCTCTCGGGTATGCATCACTTTCCCTCCAAGTTCACCGAGTACCTCCAGACCCCTGTGGGGCGGCTGAGCAACTTCGAGGCCCATTGGTTGACCCCCCCCACACCACCCCCGGAGGCCCTCTGTGCGTGCCGCGCGATGGGCTACACACTGGACGTCCCTCGAGGAGCGCTACATTTCCAGAGCCCTCGAACAGCCTCAGGACAGCATTTCGGGTGAGTGCGACTTTGTCATGGCCCTTGTGTGAGCTGCCATGGGAAAACACTGTGCTTTGAATACTTCGAGGACCTCGTACCTGAAGTCACTCTGCCCGAGGAGAAAGTCAGCATCTCACCATGCCGTGTCTCTAACGGCACGCCCAGCACGAACAAAGGCCTGGAAGAAAGGCCCCGAGTGGCGGTGCAGAAGCGGAGGCGTGCAGCAGTTTCCATGAGGCGGTGGCCTCGGCTCTGGGCACCTTCAACGGCAGCAGGGTTTTCTGGACACCTAGGAGGCTGGCGCGGGCCCCCTGTTCCCGGCAGGAACACTGAGTACCGCCAGGCCCACCTGGGTCTGCGAAGCAACATCCAGGCCCGTAGCCCTTTAGAGCCCCTCTGTGTATGCCCAGCGTAGGGAAACGCGCTGCACTCCCCTTGGGAGCAGCTTAGGGTCCTCAGCACTCGCACACGTTCCCGGACACCGTTCTGGCACGTCCCACATGGCGTCGAAGTCTTACGCATTACCCTAGGCTGAGCTGAACTCAGAGAAACCCTCGGCTTCGCAGTCCACCTAGGACCTCCTGCCTGAAGTCACCGTGCTTCCCGGAGAGAGTCGGCTTGCGTTCTTACTGCCATGTACGTCCCCTTCCTCCTATGGCACTGCAGGCTTTGAATAGCCACAGGCCCAGAGGAGCAGCTACGGCGTTCCTTGGCTGAGGCAGTTCGCTTGACGCAGAACACCCTACTTCGAGAAGTTGATTCAGGGAAGGAAACTCAGGGTGACCTGTGTCTCTTTGGGCTTGTGAGAAACCACGGGGATGTCTGCTGAGTGCGCCCACGGAAACGGGGGCCTGCTGCAAGTAGCCTTGCTTTCCCGTTTGGAAGGCTGCGTTCATGCTGCCTTGAAGCTACCTGACCTTCCCTGCTCTCGACAGGCCTGTTAGCCCTGTCAGAGTGCTTCGGGGAACGTTATGAGTCTGCTCTGTCTAAACCACGTGCTTCCATGGCCGCGGCTCTGGTCCGCCTGACAAGCTCTAGAGCTAGAGGGAACCTCAACGTGACAAGCTGCCTCCAGCGTAGGCCCCTAGTAGCCGTGCAGAAAGGGAGGCAGGCAGCTGTCTCCATGAGTTCTCAGTCGTGTAGAGGCTTTATTTTAAAGGAAGTAGTACACTTTGGAGGACTCCTAGGCCTCTCGGGTATGCATCACTTTCCCTCCAAGTTCACCGAGTACCTCCAGACCCCTGTGGGGCGGCTGAGCAACTTCGAGGCCCATTGGTTGACCCCCCCCACACCACCCCCGGAGGCCCTCTGTGCGTGCCGCGCGATGGGCTACACACTGGACGTCCCTCGAGGAGCGCTACATTTCCAGAGCCCTCGAACAGCCTCAGGACAGCATTTCGGGTGAGTGCGACTTTGTCATGGCCCTTGTGTGAGCTGCCATGGGAAAACACTGTGCTTTGAATACTTCGAGGACCTCGTACCTGAAGTCACTCTGCCCGAGGAGAAAGTCAGCATCTCACCATGCCGTGTCTCTAACGGCACGCCCAGCACGAACACAGGCCTGGAAGAAAGGCCCCGAGTGGCGGTGCAGAAGCGGAGGCGTGCAGCAGTTTCCATGAGGCGGTGGCCTCGGCTCTGGGCACCTTCAACGGCAGCAGGGTTTTCTGGACACCTAGGAGGCTGGCGCGGGCCCCCTGTTCCCGGCAGGAACACTGAGTACCGCCAGGCCCACCTGGGTCTGCGAAGCAACATCCAGGCCCGTAGCCCTTTAGAGCCCCTCTGTGTATGCCCAGCGTAGGGAAACGCGCTGCACTCCCCTTGGGAGCAGCTTAGGGTCCTCAGCACTCGCACACGTTCCCGGACACCGTTCTGGCACGTCCCACATGGCGTCGAAGTCTTACGCATTACCCTAGGCTGAGCTGAACTCAGAGAAACCCTCGGCTTCGCAGTCCACCTAGGACCTCCTGCCTGAAGTCACCGTGCCTCCCGGAGAGAGTCGGCTTGCGTTCTTACTGCCATGTACGTCCCCTTCCTCCTGTGGCACTGCAGGCTTTGAATAGCCACAGGCCCAGAGGAGCAGCTACGGCGTTCCTTGGCTGAGGCAGTTCGCTTGACGCAGAACACCCTACTTCGAGAAGTTGATTCAGGGAAGGAAACTCAGGGTGACCTGTGTCTCTTTGGGCTTGTGAGAAACCACGGGGATGTCTGCTGAGTGCGCCCACGGAAACGGGGGCCTGCTGCAAGTAGCCTTGCTTTCCCGTTTGGAAGGCTGCGTTCATGCTGCCTTGAAGCTACCTGACCTTCCCTGCTCTCGACAGGCCTGTTAGCCCTGTCAGAGTGCTTCGGGGAACGTTATGAGTCTGCTCTGTCTAAACCAGGTGCTTCCATGGCCGCGGCTCTGGTCCGCCTGACAAGCTCTAGAGCTAGAGGGAACCTCAACGTGACAAGCTGCCTCCAGCGTAGGCCCCTAGTAGCCGTGCAGAAAGGGAGGCAGGCAGCTGTCTCCATGAGTTCTCAGTCGCTTAGCGGCTTTATTTTAAAGGAAGTGGTGCACTTTGGAGGACTCCTAGGCCTCTCGGGTATGCATCACTTTCCCTCCAAGTTCACCGAGTACCTCCAGACCCCTGTGGGGCGGCTGAGCACCTTCGAGGCCCATTGGTTGACCCCCCCCCACACCACCCCCGGAGGCCCTCTGTGCGTGCCGCGCGATGGGCTACACACTGGACGTCCCTCGAGGAGCGCTACATTTCCAGAGCCCTCGAACAGCCTCAGGACAGCATTTCGGGTGAGTGCGACTTTGTCATGGCCCTTGTGTGAGCTGCCATGGGAAAACACTGTGCTTTGAATACTTCGAGGACCTCGTACCTGAAGTCACTCTGCCCGAGGAGAAAGTCAGCATCTCACCATGCCGTGTCGCTAACGGCACGCCCAGCACGAACACAGGCCTGGAAGAAAGGCCCCGAGTGGCGGTGCAGAAGCGGAGGCGTGCAGCAGTTTCCATGAGGCGGTGGCCTCGGCTCTGGGCACCTTCAACGGCAGCAGGGTTTTCTGGACACCTAGGAGGCTGGCGCGGGCCCCCTGTTCCCGGCAGGAACACTGAGTACCGCCGGGCCCACCTGGGTCTGCTAAGCAACATCCAGGCCCGTAGCCCTTTAGAGCCCCTCTGTGTATGCCCAGCGTAGGGAAACGCGCTGCACTCCCCTTGGGAGCAGCTTAGGGTCCTCAGCACTCGCACACGTTCCCGGACACCGTTCTGGCACGTCCCACATGGCGTCGAAGTCTTACGCATTACCCTAGGCTGAGCTGAACTCAGAGAAACCCTCGGCTTCGCAGTCCACCTAGGACCTCCTGCCTGAAGTCACCGTGCTTCCCGGAGAGAGTCGGCTTGCGTTCTTACTGCCATGTACGTCCCCTTCCTCCTGTGGCACTGCAGGCTTTGAATAGCCACAGGCCCAGAGGAGCAGCTACGGCGTTCCTTGGCTGAGGCAGTTCGCTTGACGCAGAACACCCTACTTCGAGAAGTTGATTCAGGGAAGGAAACTCAGGGTGACCTGTGTCTCTTTGGGCTTGTGAGAAACCACGGGGATGTCTGCTGAGTGCGCCCACGGAAACGGGGGCCTGCTGCAAGTAGCCTTGCTTTCCCGTTTGGAAGGCTGCGTTCATGCTGCCTTGAAGCTACCTGACCTTCCCTGCTCTCGACAGGCCTGTTAGCCCTGTCAGAGTGCTTCGGGGAACGTTATGAGTCTGCTCTGTCTAAACCAGGTGCTTCCATGGCCGCGGCTCTGGTCCGCCTGACAAGCTCTAGAGCTAGAGGGAACCTCAACGTGACAAGCTGCCTCCAGCGTAGGCCCCTAGTAGCCGTGCAGAAAGGGAGGCAGGCAGCTGTCTCCATGAGTTCTCAGTCGCGTAGAGGCTTTATTTTAAAGGAAGTAGTACACTTTGGAGGACTCCTAGGCCTCTCGGGTATGCATCACTTTCCCTCCAAGTTCACCGAGTACCTCCAGACCCCTGTGGGGCGGCTGAGCAACTTCGAGGCCCATTGGTTGACCCCCGCCACACCACCCCCGGAGGCCCTCTGTGCGTGCCGCGCGATGGGCTACACACTGGACGTCCCTCGAGGAGCGCTACATTTCCAGAGCCCTCGAACAGCCTCAGGACAGCATTTCGGGTGAGTGCGACTTTGTCATGGCCCTTGTGTGAGCTGCCATGGGAAAACACTGTGCTTTGAATACTTCGAGGACCTCGTACCTGAAGTCACTCTGCCCGAGGAGAAAGTCAGCATCTCACCATGCCGTGTCGCTAACGGCACGCCCAGCACGAACACAGGCCTGGAAGAAAGGCCCCGAGTGGCGGTGCAGAAGCGGAGGCGTGCAGCAGTTTCCATGAGGCGGTGGCCTCGGCTCTGGGCACCTTCAACGGCAGCAGGGTTTTCTGGACACCTAGGAGGCTGGCGCGGGCCCCCTGTTCCCGGCAGGAACACTGAGTACCGCCGGGCCCACCTGGGTCTGCTAAGCAACATCCAGGCCCGTAGCCCTTTAGAGCCCCTCTGTGTATGCCCAGCGTAGGGAAACGCGCTGCACTCCCCTTGGGAGCAGCTTAGGGTCCTCAGCACTCGCACACGTTCCCGGACACCGTTCTGGCACGTCCCACATGGCGTCGAAGTCTTACGCATTACCCTAGGCTGAGCTGAACTCAGAGAAACCCTCGGCTTCGCAGTCCACCTAGGACCTCCTGCCTGAAGTCACCGTGCCTCCCGGAGAGAGTCGGCTTGCGTTCTTACTGCCATGTACGTCCCCTTCCTCCTGTGGCACTGCAGGCTTTGAATAGCCACAGGCCCAGAGGAGCAGCTACGGCGTTCCTTGGCTGAGGCAGTTCGCTTGACGCAGAACACCCTACTTCGAGAAGTTGATTCAGGGAAGGAAACTCAGGGTGACCTGTGTCTCTTTGGGCTTGTGAGAAACCACGGGGATGTCTGCTGAGTGCGCCCACGGAAACGGGGGCCTGCTGCAAGTAGCCTTGCTTTCCCGTTTGGAAGGCTGCGTTCATGCTGCCTTGAAGCTACCTGACCTTCCCTGCTCTCGACAGGCCTGTTAGCCCTGTCAGAGTGCTTCGGGGAACGTTATGAGTCTGCTCTGTCTAAACCACGTGCTTCCATGGCCGCGGCTCTGGTCCGCCTGACAAGCTCTAGAGCTAGAGGGAGCCTCAACGTGACAAGCTGCCTCCAGCGTAGGCCCCTAGTAGCCGTGCAGAAAGGGAGGCAGGCAGCTGTCTCCATGAGTTCTCAGTCGCTTATCGGCTTTATTTTAAAGGAAGTGGTGCACTTTGGAGGACTCCTAGGCCTCTCGGGTATGCATCACTTTCCCTCCAAGTTCACCGAGTACCTCCAGACCCCTGTGGGGCGGCTGAGCAACTTCGAGGCCCATTGGTTGACCCCCCCCCACACCACCCCGGAGGCCCTCTGTGCGTGCCGCGCGATGGGCTACACACTGGACGTCCCTCGAGGAGCGCTACATTTCCAGAGCCCTCGAACAGCCTCAGGACAGCATTTCGGGTGAGTGCGACTTTGTCATGGCCCTTGTGTGAGCTGCCATGGGAAAACACTGTGCTTTGAATACTTCGAGGACCTCGTACCTGAAGTCACTCTGCCCGAGGAGAAAGTCAGCATCTCACCATGCCGTGTCGCTAACGGCACGCCCAGCACGAACACAGGCCTGGAAGAAAGGCCCCGAGTGGCGGTGCAGAAGCGGAGGCGTGCAGCAGTTTCCATGAGGCGGTGGCCTCGGCTCTGGGCACCTTCAACGGCAGCAGGGTTTTCTGGACACCTAGGAGGCTGGCGCGGGCCCCCTGTTCCCGGCAGGAACACTGAGTACCGCCGGGCCCACCTGGGTCTGCTAAGCAACATCCAGGCCCGTAGCCCTTTAGAGCCCCTCTGTGTATGCCCAGCGTAGGGAAACGCGCTGCACTCCCCTTGGGAGCAGCTTAGGGTCCTCAGCACTCGCACACGTTCCCGGACACCGTTCTGGCACGTCCCACATGGCGTCGAAGTCTTACGCATTACCCTAGGCTGAGCTGAACTCAGAGAAACCCTCGGCTTCGCAGTCCACCTAGGACCTCCTGCCTGAAGTCACCGTGCTTCCCGGAGAGAGTCGGCTTGCGTTCTTACTGCCATGTACGTCCCCTTCCTCCTGTGGCACTGCAGGCTTTGAATAGCCACAGGCCCAGAGGAGCAGCTACGGCGTTCCTTGGCTGAGGCAGTTCGCTTGACGCAGAACACCCTACTTCGAGAAGTTGATTCAGGGAAGGAAACTCAGGGTGACCTGTGTCTCTTTGGGCTTGTGAGAAACCACGGGGATGTCTGCTGAGTGCGCCCACGGAAACGGGGGCCTGCTGCAAGTAGCCTTGCTTTCCCGTTTGGAAGGCTGCGTTCATGCTGCCTTGAAGCTACCTGACCTTCCCTGCTCTCGACAGGCCTGTTAGCCCTGTCAGAGTGCTTCGGGGAACGTTATGAGTCTGCTCTGTCTAAACCAGGTGCTTCCATGGCCGCGGCTCTGGTCCGCCTGACAAGCTCTAGAGCTAGAGGGAACCTCAACGTGACAAGCTGCCTCCAGCGTAGGCCCCTAGTAGCCGTGCAGAAAGGGAGGCAGGCAGCTGTCTCCATGAGTTCTCAGTCGCGTAGAGGCTTTATTTTAAAGGAAGTAGTACACTTTGGAGGACTCCTAGGCCTCTCGGGTATGCATCACTTTCCCTCCAAGTTCACCGAGTACCTCCAGACCCCTGTGGGGCGGCTGAGCAACTTCGAGGCCCATTGGTTGACCCCCGCCACACCACCCCCGGAGGCCCTCTGTGCGTGCCGCGCGATGGGCTACACACTGGACGTCCCTCGAGGAGCGCTACATTTCCAGAGCCCTCGAACAGCCTCAGGACAGCATTTCGGGTGAGTGCGACTTTGTCATGGCCCTTGTGTGAGCTGCCATGGGAAAACACTGTGCTTTGAATACTTCGAGGACATCGTACCTGAAGTCACTCTGCCCGAGGAGAAAGTCAGCATCTCACCATGCCGTGTCGCTAACGGCATGCCCAGCACGAACACAGGCCTGGAAGAAAGGCCCCGAGTGGCGGTGCAGAAGCGGAGGCGTGCAGCAGTTTCCATGAGGCGGTGGCCTCGGCTCTGGGCACCTTCAACGGCAGCAGGGTTTTCTGGACACCTAGGAGGCTGGCGCGGGCCCCCTGTTCCCGGCAGGAACACTGAGTACCGCCGGGCCCACCTGGGTCTGCTAAGCAACATCCAGGCCCGTAGCCCTTTAGAGCCCCTCTGTGTATGCCCAGCGTAGGGAAACGCGCTGCACTCCCCTTGGGAGCAGCTTAGGGTCCTCAGCACTCGCACACGTTCCCGGACACCGTTCTGGCACGTCCCACATGGCGTCGAAGTCTTACGCATTACCCTAGGCTGAGCTGAACTCAGAGAAACCCTCGGCTTCGCAGTCCACCTAGGACCTCCTGCCTGAAGTCACCGTGCCTCCCGGAGAGAGTCGGCTTGCGTTCTTACTGCCATGTACGTCCCCTTCCTCCTGTGGCACTGCAGGCTTTGAATAGCCACAGGCCCAGAGGAGCAGCTACGGCGTTCCTTGGCTGAGGCAGTTCGCTTGACGCAGAACACCCTACTTCGAGAAGTTGATTCAGGGAAGGAAACTCAGGGTGACCTGTGTCTCTTTGGGCTTGTGAGAAACCACGGGGATGTCTGCTGAGTGCGCCCACGGAAACGGGGGCCTGCTGCAAGTAGCCTTGCTTTCCCGTTTGGAAGGCTGCGTTCATGCTGCCTTGAAGCTACCTGACCTTCCCTGCTCTCGACAGGCCTGTTAGCCCTGTCAGAGTGCTTCGGGGAACGTTATGAGTCTGCTCTGTCTAAACCACGTGCTTCCATGGCCGCGGCTCTGGTCCGCCTGACAAGCTCTAGAGCTAGAGGGAGCCTCAACGTGACAAGCTGCCTCCAGCGTAGGCCCCTAGTAGCCGTGCAGAAAGGGAGGCAGGCAGCTGTCTCCATGAGTTCTCAGTCGCTTATCGGCTTTATTTTAAAGGAAGTGGTGCACTTTGGAGGACTCCTAGGCCTCTCGGGTATGCATCACTTTCCCTCCAAGTTCACCGAGTACCTCCAGACCCCTGTGGGGCGGCTGAGCAACTTCGAGGCCCATTGGTTGACCCCCCCCCACACCACCCCGGAGGCCCTCTGTGCGTGCCGCGCGATGGGCTACACACTGGACGTCCCTCGAGGAGCGCTACATTTCCAGAGCCCTCGAACAGCCTCAGGACAGCATTTCGGGTGAGTGCGACTTTGTCATGGCCCTTGTGTGAGCTGCCATGGGAAAACACTGTGCTTTGAATACTTCGAGGACCTCGTACCTGAAGTCACTCTGCCCGAGGAGAAAGTCAGCATCTCACCATGCCGTGTCGCTAACGGCACGCCCAGCACGAACACAGGCCTGGAAGAAAGGCCCCGAGTGGCGGTGCAGAAGCGGAGGCGTGCAGCAGTTTCCATGAGGCGGTGGCCTCGGCTCTGGGCACCTTCAACGGCAGCAGGGTTTTCTGGACACCTAGGAGGCTGGCGCGGGCCCCCTGTTCCCGGCAGGAACACTGAGTACCGCCGGGCCCACCTGGGTCTGCTAAGCAACATCCAGGCCCGTAGCCCTTTAGAGCCCCTCTGTGTATGCCCAGCGTAGGGAAACGCGCTGCACTCCCCTTGGGAGCAGCTTAGGGTCCTCAGCACTCGCACACGTTCCCGGACACCGTTCTGGCACGTCCCACATGGCGTCGAAGTCTTACGCATTACCCTAGGCTGAGCTGAACTCAGAGAAACCCTCGGCTTCGCAGTCCACCTAGGACCTCCTGCCTGAAGTCACCGTGCTTCCCGGAGAGAGTCGGCTTGCGTTCTTACTGCCATGTACGTCCCCTTCCTCCTGTGGCACTGCAGGCTTTGAATAGCCACAGGCCCAGAGGAGCAGCTACGGCGTTCCTTGGCTGAGGCAGTTCGCTTGACGCAGAACACCCTACTTCGAGAAGTTGATTCAGGGAAGGAAACTCAGGGTGACCTGTGTCTCTTTGGGCTTGTGAGAAACCACGGGGATGTCTGCTGAGTGCGCCCACGGAAACGGGGGCCTGCTGCAAGTAGCCTTGCTTTCCCGTTTGGAAGGCTGCGTTCATGCTGCCTTGAAGCTACCTGACCTTCCCTGCTCTCGACAGGCCTGTTAGCCCTGTCAGAGTGCTTCGGGGAACGTTATGAGTCTGCTCTGTCTAAACCAGGTGCTTCCATGGCCGCGGCTCTGGTCCGCCTGACAAGCTCTAGAGCTAGAGGGAACCTCAACGTGACAAGCTGCCTCCAGCGTAGGCCCCTAGTAGCCGTGCAGAAAGGGAGGCAGGCAGCTGTCTCCATGAGTTCTCAGTCGCGTAGAGGCTTTATTTTAAAGGAAGTAGTACACTTTGGAGGACTCCTAGGCCTCTCGGGTATGCATCACTTTCCCTCCAAGTTCACCGAGTACCTCCAGACCCCTGTGGGGCGGCTGAGCAACTTCGAGGCCCATTGGTTGACCCCCGCCACACCACCCCCGGAGGCCCTCTGTGCGTGCCGCGCGATGGGCTACACACTGGACGTCCCTCGAGGAGCGCTACATTTCCAGAGCCCTCGAACAGCCTCAGGACAGCATTTCGGGTGAGTGCGACTTTGTCATGGCCCTTGTGTGAGCTGCCATGGGAAAACACTGTGCTTTGAATACTTCGAGGACCTCGTACCTGAAGTCACTCTGCCCGAGGAGAAAGTCAGCATCTCACCATGCCGTGTCGCTAACGGCACGCCCAGCACGAACACAGGCCTGGAAGAAAGGCCCCGAGTGGCGGTGCAGAAGCGGAGGCGTGCAGCAGTTTCCATGAGGCGGTGGCCTCGGCTCTGGGCACCTTCAACGGCAGCAGGGTTTTCTGGACACCTAGGAGGCTGGCGCGGGCCCCCTGTTCCCGGCAGGAACACTGAGTACCGCCGGGCCCACCTGGGTCTGCTAAGCAACATCCAGGCCCGTAGCCCTTTAGAGCCCCTCTGTGGATGCCCAGCGTAGGGAAACGCGCTGCACTCCCCTTGGGAGCAGCTTAGGGTCCTCAGCACTCGCACACGTTCCCGGACACCGTTCTGGCACGTCCCACATGGCGTCGAAGTCTTACGCATTACCCTAGGTTGAGCTGAACTCAGAGAAACCCTCGGCTTCACAGTCCACCTAGGACCTCCTGCCTGAAGTCACCGTGCCTCCCGGAGAGAGTCGGCTTGCGTTCTTACTGCCATGTACGTCCCCTTCCTCCTGTGGCACTGCAGGCTTTGAATAGCCACAGGCCCAGAGGAGCAACTAGGGCGTTCCTTGGCTGAGGCAGTTCGCTTGACGCAGAACACCCTACTTCGAGAAGTTGATTCAGGGAAGGAAACTCAGGGTGACCTGTGTCTCTTTGGGCTTGTGAGAAACCACGGGGATGTCTGCTGAGTGCGCCCACGGAAACGGGGGCCTGCTGCAAGTAGCCTTGCTTTCCCGTTTGGAAGGCTGCGTTCATGCTTCCTTGAAGCTACCTGACCTTCCCTGCTCTCGACAGGCCTGTTAGCCCTGTCAGAGTGCTTCGGGGAACGTTATGAGTCTGCTCTGTCTAAAGCAGGTGCTTCCATGGCCGCGGCTCTGGTCCGCCTGACAAGCTCTAGAGCTAGAGGGAACCTCAACGTGACAAGCTGCCTCCAGCGTAGGCCCCTAGTAGCCGTGCAGAAAGGGAGGCAGGCAGCTGTCTCCATGAGTTCTCAGTCGCGTAGAGGCTTTATTTTAAAGGAAGTAGTACACTTTGGAGGACTCCTAGGCCTCTCGGGTATGCATCACTTTCCCTCCAAGTTCACCGAGTACCTCCAGACCCCTGTGGGGCGGCTGAGCAACTTCGAGGCCCATTGGTTGACCCCCCCCCCCACACCACCCCCGGAGGCCCTCTGTGCGTGCCGCGCGATGGGCTACACACTGGACGTCCCTCGAGGAGCGCTACATTTCCAGAGCCCTCGAACAGCCTCAGGACAGCATTTCGGGTGAGTGCGACTTTGTCATGGCCCTTGTGTGAGCTGCCATGGGAAAACACTGTGCTTTGAATACTTCGAGGACCTCGTACCTGAAGTCACTCTGCCCGAGGAGAAAGTCAGCATCTCACCATGCCGTGTCGCTAACGGCACGCCCAGCACGAACACAGGCCTGGAAGAAAGGCCCCGAGTGGCGGTGCAGAAGCGGAGGCGTGCAGCAGTTTCCATGAGGCGGTGGCCTCGGCTCTGGGCACCTTCAACGGCAGCAGGGTTTTCTGGACACCTAGGAGGCTGGCGCGGGCCCCCTGTTCCCGGCAGGAACACTGAGTACCGCCGGGCCCACCTGGGTCTGCTAAGCAACATCCAGGCCCGTAGCCCTTTAGAGCCCCTCTGTGTATGCCCAGCGTAGGGAAACGCGCTGCACTCCCCTTGGGAGCAGCTTAGGGTCCTCAGCACTCGCACACGTTCCCGGACACCGTTCTGGCACGTCCCACATGGCGTCGAAGTCTTACGCATTACCCTAGGCTGAGCTGAACTCAGAGAAACCCTCGGCTTCGC